>NC_057798.1:718196040-718203604 GCF_018294505.1 Triticum aestivum | reverse complement strand
CCGGGCAAAAAAAAATGATTCGCTCCCCTGACTGCTGGGACCCAGCAGCTACACCTTCGCACGCAAGAAAGTTCGTCCGGGCAAAAAAAAAACAAAACGATTCGCCCCCTGACTGCTGGGACCCACCAGCTATATCTTCGCAAGCAACGAAGTGCCTGTCAGTCGGGACCCACCTGGTCGAAGCGTACATAGCGTTGTCATCCTGGTCGCGAACGTGTACGTACATACTGGTTGATGTAGAGGCGCGCACGTGCCATAATAGAGGCGCGCACGTGTCGTAGTAGAGGCGCGCACATAGCATTTACACGTACGTACAGCGGGCAGGGTGCAAGAAAGAAAATACGGCCACGTATGTGTACATACGAGCGGTGTCTCGAACGCCTACTCACGCATACGTACGGCGAGTGCTCATGTTCATGGGGAGGCAATGGAGTGCGTCGTGTTCATGGGGAGGCAACGGAATGCATCGTGTTCATCGGGAGGCAACGGAACGCGTGGGAGCCAACCGGCTGGGTCGGAACAGAATGCATGGTCGTGTTCATCGAGAGGGCTTGGACGAAACAGGCGATGGAAACGAGGCCCGGCGTACCGAAAAACGAAGGAAACGAACCTCCTACGGTCGAAACGGGGTCCTGTTGATCGGGAGGGGTGTGGCGTACCGCAAAACGGAGGAAACGGACCTCCTACGGTCGAAACGGGGGTCCTGTTGATCGGGAGGGGTGTGGCATACCGCAAAACGGACGAAACGGACCTCCTACGGTCGAAACGGGGGTCCTGTTCATTGGGAGGGGTGTGGTGTACCGCAAAACGGGACTCCACGGGATACTGTTCATCTCCACCGTCGACCTCCTCCAGCCTCCACGGGCTACCGTCGACCTCCTGCAGCCTCCACGGGCTCCTGTTCATCCAGCCTCCACCGCACGCTACTCCACCGGCTACTGTTCAACCACCCCTCCACCTTCTAGTGTTCATCCAGCCCTCCACACCACAGGGTCCTGTTCAACCACCCCTCCACGGGCACCCCTCCACCGTCTACTGTTCATCTAGCCCTCCACCACACCACGGGGTCCTATTCATCCAGAGGCAACGCCACCGTTCACTGTTCATCCAAACCCCCCACAACGCTCACTGGTCATCCCAGAGGCAGCATCGATCGGCTTCAGTTAGCAGCAGTAGCAAAGGAATCGCTCGATCGGTTTCAGTTAACAGCCATAGATCGATCGCTCGGGTTCAGTAACGCGTAGCCTGCAGTGCAATCGCTCGGGTTCAGTTAGAGCCCAACGCCTTGCTCGGGTTCAGTTAGAGGCAACGCCGCACACACACGCACGTACGTGCACGAGAGAAACGCGCATCACTCGGCCCCCGACCTCCCACCGTAACCGGCAACTCCACGAAATTTTCCTCCCCCTCACTTCTACCATGGTTTTTTCCATCATGGACGTCCCAAAGAATGTCATGCAGCTGCGTCTCCGGCCCGCCCAGGACGAAAAGCCCATTTTCTGTCATGATTTTTTGTCAGAGAAGTAGGAGCCCACCACATCTATGATGATACCAGGTTTTGTCACAATTATCATCATAGAAGTGTCATATGTATGACATAATTTTTTTTCGTTCGGCCCAAAATGTCACGGATGTGTCTTTTTTTGTAGTGTTAATTCCTACTCGTCCTCGAATAGGTAAATGATAAAAACAGAATTTTTGATGTGGAATGCTACCTAGCATAATTCTCAATGTAATTTTCTTTATTGTGGTATGAATGTTCAGATCCAAATGATTCAAAATAAAAGTTCATATTGACATAAAAACAATGATACTTCAAGCATACTAACAAAGCAATCATGTCTTCTCAAAATAACATGGCTAAAGAAAGTTATCCCTACAAAATCATATAGTGTGGCTATGCTCTATCTTCATCACACAAAGTATTTAATCATGCACAACCCCTATGACAAGCCAAGAAATTGTTTCATACTTTAGTATTCTTGAACTTTTTCAACTTTCACGCAATACATGAGTGTGAGCCATGGACATAGCATTATATGTGGAATAGAATGGTGGTTGTGGAGAAGACAAAAAAGGAGAAGATAGTCTCACATCAACTAGGCATATCAACGGGCTATGGAGATGCCCATTAATAGATATTAATATGAGTGAGTAGGGATTGCCATGCAACGGATGCACTAGAGCTATAAATGTATGAAAGCTCAACAAAAGAAACTAAGCGGGTGTGCATCCAACTTGCTTGCTCATGAAGACCTAGGGCCTTTTGAGGAAGCCCATCATTGGAATATACAAGCCAAGTTCTATAATGAAAAATCCCACTAGTATATGAAAGTGACAACATAGGAGACTCTCTATCATGAAGATCATGGTGCTACTTTGAAGCACAAGTGTGGTAAAAAGGATAGTAGCATTGTGCCTTCTCTCTTTTTTCTCTCATTTTTTATTTGGCCTTTCTCTTTTTTTTATTTGGCCTTTCTCTCTTTTTTTTCTTTTTTTTTAAAGTTCGAAGTCTCATCACGACCTCTGGGGGAATCATAGTCTCCATCATCCTTTCCTCACTTGGGACAATGCTCTAATAATGAACATCATCACACTTTTATTTACTTACAACTCAAGATTACAACTCGATACTTAGAACAAGATATGACTCTATATGAATGCCTCCGGCGGTGTACCGGGATATGCAATGAATCAAGAGTGACATGTATGGAATTATGAAGGTGGCTTTGCCACAAGTACGATGTCAACTACATGATCATGCAAAGAGCAATATGACAATGATGATGCGTGTCATAATAAACGGAACGGTGGAAAGTTGCATGGCAATATATCTCGGAATGGCTATGGAAATGCCATAATAGGTAGGTATGGTGGCTGTTTTGAGGAAGGTATATGGTACCGGCGAAAGTTGCGCGGCACAAGAGAGGCTAGCAATGGTGGAAGGGTGAGAGTGCGTATAATCCACGGACTCAACATTAGTCATAAAGAACTCATATACTTATTGCAAAAACCTACAAGTCATTGAAAACAAAGAACTACGCGCATGCTCCTAGGGGGATAGATTGGTAGGAAAAGACCATCGCTCGTCCCCGACCGCCACTCATTAGGAAGACAATAAATAAATAAATTATGCTCCGAATTCATTGCAAAGCGGTCCACCATACGTGGATGCTACGGGAATCACAAACTTCAACACAAGTATTCCTTAAATTCATAATTACTCTATTAGCATGACTCTAATATCACCATCCTCATATCTCAAAACAATTATCAAGCATCAAATTGATCATAGCATCCAATTCACTTTCTATGATAGTTTTTATTATACCCAACTTGGATGCCCATCATTCTAGGACCAATTTTATAACCATAGCAAATACCATGCTGTTCTAAAAGAATCTCAAAATAATATAAGTGAAGCATGGCAGATCAACAATTTCTACAAAATCAAGCCACTGCCGTGCTCTAAAAGATATAAGTGAAGAACTAGAGCAAAACTATCTAGCTCAAAAGATATAAGTGAAGCACATAGAGTATTCTAATTAATTCCAAACAAGTGGGTTTCTCCCAAAAGGTGTGTACAGCAAGGATGATTGGGGTAAACTAAAAAGCAAAGACTAATATCATACAAGACGCTCCAAGCAAAACACATATCATGTGGCGAATAAAAATATAGCTCCAAGTAAAGTTACCAATAAATGAAGACGAAAGAGGGGATGCCTTCCGGGGCATCCCCAAGCTTAGGCTTTTGGTTATCCTTGAATATCTTGGGGTGCCATGGGCATCCCCAAGCTTAGGCTCTTGCCACCCCTTATTCCATAGTCCATCAAATCTTTACCCAAAACTTGAAAACTTCACAACACAAAACTCAACAAGAAATTTTGTAAGCTCCGTTAGTGCAAGAAAGAAAAAGCACCACATAATGTACTGTAATGAACTCATTCTTTATTTATATTGGTGTCAAACCTACTGTATTCCAACTTCTCTATGGTTCATACCCCCCGATACTAGCCATAGATGCATCAAAATAAGCAAACAACACACGAAAAGCAGAATCTGTCAAAAACAGAACAGTCTGTAGCAATCTATAACTCCAAAAAAAAAATCTAAACTAAACTGGTGGACGTGAATAATTTGTCTATTAATCATCCGCAAAACGAATCAACTAAAAAGCACTCTCCAGTAAAAAAATGGCAGCAAATCTCATGAGCGCTAAAGTTTCTGTTTTTTATAGCAAGATCATATAAACTTCACCCAAGTCTTCCCAAAGGTTCTACTTCGCACAAACACTAATTAAAACATAAAACCACATCTAAAAAGAGGCTAGATGAATTATTTAATGCTAAACAGATGAAAAAACAAAAACAAACAAAAATAAAATTGGGTTGCCTCCCAACAAGCGCTATTGTTTAACGCCCCTAGCTAGGCATAAAAGCAAGGATAGATCTAAGTAGTGTCATCTTTGGCACTCAATTCATAAGTGGCACGCATAATGGATTCATAAGGTAATTTAACTTTCTTTCTAGGGAAGTGTTCCATGCCTTTCCTTAATGGAAATTGGAATCTAATATTCCCTTCCTTCATATCAATAGTTGCACCAATCGTTCTAAGGAAAGGTCTACCAAGAATAATAGGACATGAAAGATTGCAATCTATATCAAGAACGATAAAATCTACGGGCACATAGTTCCTATTTGCAACAATAAGAACATCATTGATCCTTCCCATATGTTTCTTAATGGTGGAATCCGCAAGGTGCAAATTTAAAGAGCAATCATCAAATCATGGAAACCTAGAATATCACATAGAGTTTTCGGAATCGTGGAAACACTAGCACCCAAATCACACAAAGCATAGCACTCATGATATTTAATTTTAACCTTTATAGTAGGTTCCCACTCATCATAAAGTTTTCTAGGTATAGAAACTTCCAAATTAAGTTTTTCATCATAAGATTGCATCAAGGCATCAACGATATGTTTAGTAAAAGCTTTATTTTGACTATAAGCATGAGGAGAATTCAACACAGATTGCAACAAGGAAATACAATCTATTAAAGAACAATTATCATAATTAAATTCCTTGAAATCCAAGACAGTGGGTTCAATGCTATTTAAAGTCTTGACCTCTCCAATCCCAAATTTAGCATCAAGATCTAAAAACTTTGAATCATTGGGACGCCTCTTAACTAAAGTTGACTCATCTCGAGTCCCATTATTATTAAGATTCATGTTGCAAAACAAGGATTTAATAGGGGACTGTCGGTGTCAAAACCGGCGGATCTTGGCTAGGGGGTCCCGAACTGTGCGTCTAGGCGGATGGTAACAGGAGACAAGGGACACGATGTTTTTACCCAGGTTCGGGCCCTCTCGATGGAGGTAAAACCCTACTCCTGCTTGATTAATATTGATGATATGGGTAGTACAAGAGTAGATCTACCACGAGATCGGAGTGGCTAAACCCTAGAAGCTAGCCTATGGTATGATTGTTGTTCGTCCTACGGACTAAAACTCTCTGGTTTATATAGACACCGAAGAGGGCTAGGGTTACACAGAGTCAGTTACAATGGGAGGAGATCTTCAAATCGTATCGCCAAGCTTGCCTTCCACGCCAAGGAAAGTCCCATCCGGACACGGGACGGAGTCTTCAATCTTGTATCTTCATAGTCCGGGAGTCCGGCCAAAGGTCTTAGTCCGGCCATCCGGACCCCCCTAATCCAGGACTCCCTCAGTAGCCCCTGAACCAGGCTTCAATGATGATGAGACCGGCGTGTAAGTTGTCTTCGGCATTGCAAGGCGGGTTCCTCCTCCGAATATTTCATAGAAGATATTGAACACCAGGGTAGTGTCCGGCTTTGCAATAGGTTCCACATTTCCACCGTAGAGAGAATAGTATTTGCGTTAATCGGATCTGCTGACGTATTCCACGGCGTGACATCATGCCACGGCCAGGCTTTTATTCATTTTATTGTTCTACCTCAGCGCATTTAGCGAGGCGGTTTCCTTGGCACGTCTTGTCAAAGAAGAGATCGTGTCTCCTTATTCCGGGATTCTCATCAATACGGGCGTGGGTAACCCAACCGCGCCATTAACCGTGGCGCTTGGGAGATAAGCGAGTTTTATTAGGCCGGTGGGGGGCTCGTAATTTTGGCCGCCCATATAAGGGGATAAGAATCCGCCCTTTCCATTCACGCCTTCTTCCTCCTCTGCTTATCCGTCCCTGCGCGCTCGAGGTCCATCGCCCAAGCCCGCACTTCCCACCTCAACCTTCTCCAACCATGTCCGAAGCGGGAGGTAGATGGATGGGCTCCTCCGTTACGGAGGGGCAAATCAAAAAATTGAGGAAGGCCGGATACTTGTCTAATGACATCGCGCACCGGCTTCCAGATGTGGGGCAACTCATCCCCACCCCCAGGCCCCATGAGAGGGTTGTTTTTCTTCCCCATTTCCTCCGTGGACTGGGTTTTCCTCTTCACCCGTTCGTCCGGAGGCTCATGTTCTACTACGGCCTGGACTTCCACGATTTGGCCCCGAACTTCATCCTCAATATCTCGGCGTTCATCGTCGTGTGTGAGGCCTTCTTCTGCATCCAGCCCCACTTTGGCCTATGGCTAAAGATCTTCAGTGTCAAGCCGAAGGTTGTGAAAGGCCGACAAGCGGAATGCGGAGGTGCCATGATGGGCAAGATAGCCAACGTCACCTGGCTCGAGGGTGCCTTCGTGGAAACCATCAAAGGGTGGCAATCGGGGTGGTTTTATATCACCGAGCCGCATAACCCTAAGTGGGTAGCGGCCCCCGAATTTCGATCCAGCTTCCCCACCCGGCTCACATCTTGGAAAGAGACGGGCCTGTCGTGGGGCAATCCGGAAGAGGTGACCGGACTCCAAACCTGCGTCCGAGACCTGGTGACCAAGAAGATCAAGCTTGTCAATGTGGTCCAGGTCATGCTCTTCCACCGGATCCTCCCGTGTCAACGACGGGACTTCAATTTGTGGGAGTTCGACCCGGCCCAGCACCAGACTCTATCCCGGCTCTTCGAAACGAAGCACGAGGACGCCTGGAAGGTGCTTTTCAAGAGTTCCGAGGCCCCCCCTCCCGTCACCAAGGATCGCGGATTCTGCACCAAACGTCAAGCCTCCGAAGTAAGCTTACATTTAGTCCCTTACGGGATACCCGAATTTCATAGTGTGAATTTATGTGGGATCTAAACTCCCGTTCCTTTGACAGGACTGGAAGAGGACATCCGGACAGTTTGACTGTCCGACTCCTTTGCCCGAAGGCCCAACAGACGCGCAATTAGCAAAGCTGCTGGTGCCGGCACCTCACGTGGTGCCGGAGAAGAAGGCCAAGGAGAAGGCCACGGGGACCCGAAAGAGTTCCCGGTGTCCGGGGGCGTCGGATTTGCCCGACAACCCCAACGCTCCCTCCGCCTCCGAAGATGAGGAGGAGGAGGAGGAAGAAGAAGCCTCTCCCCTCCAACGGGGGGAGGCACAAAAAGAAAGGCCACCCCAACTGGGGAAGCCGGAGGGTCCAAGAAGGGGAAGACCCTTCTGCCGGACTAC
>NC_057798.1:718159989-718195797 GCF_018294505.1 Triticum aestivum | reverse complement strand
AAGCCCCTGACCAAATCGTAAGTGTCCAGCTCCCCGAATGACTTATTGTATTCCTTTATCATTTGATAGCTTCTAACACCAAATCTAATTATGCAGTACGCCCCAAGCTCAGCTTGGCGATTCGTCGAGCGGCTCTCTGAATTCGTCGGATGTGAATAGCGCTTCACTTCCGACGGCCTCCTCCCCTCTCCCCACATACGATGCTGAGGTGGAGTCCCGTAGAGGACAAAACTAGGAGGAGGTGGTCCCAGAGGTGCCACAATGCGACCTTCCGGACTCCGGGCCCAAAGGGGCTAAATCCCAGGAGGGATCTAAGTCCGGCCCCGGGCCGGACACTGCTCTGGAACCATCAGCGGTTCCGGAGTCCGACAAGCGGCACCTTCATAAGAAGGGCAAGCCTACAACGCTGGCGACTTCCGTCCATCCGGAGGCGCCGGAAAATTTGCTGGAGGCGCTTAACGGCGCCTCCATCGACGAGGAACACCGCACTGTTATGAGTGCGGTGATTCAGAAGGTTCAGTCTGCCAAGAGCGGGCTGACGGAAGCGTGTTCAAGCCTGTTAACGGGCTTTGAGGTATGTGTTCGAAAACATATATATATATAAATATTACCGCATAGACAGTAGCCCCTGATGCTCAGTTCGGTGTTCGGAAAGAAAAGCCGAGCTGAGGATCTAAAAAGATGGACACA
Organism: Triticum aestivum; assembly: GCF_018294505.1. Taxonomy (NCBI): domain Eukaryota; kingdom Viridiplantae; phylum Streptophyta; class Magnoliopsida; order Poales; family Poaceae; genus Triticum; species Triticum aestivum. The sequence goes on along the minus strand of NC_057798.1, from coordinate 718,195,107 downwards.
GGAGTCTAATAGAAATATGTCAATATGGGAATGCAGGCTGCGCTGCTGACCTCTGCCGCACTGACTGCGGAGGTCAATGCATTGAAGAAAAGCCTCGAGCGGTCCGAGAGCGAGCTCGGCCGTGCCAAGAAGCAGCTCGAGGATAAAGAGGGTACATAGTACCTCCTGTAAATGTATATAGAAATACTTGGTTGCAAAATAATAAAAGGACCAACGTTAATGTTGCAGGAGCCACGAACGAGGTGGCGACCCTGAAAGAGGCGGTCTCCAAGGCCGAGAAGAGTGCGGCCTTGGAGCGCACCGAGCGAGAGAAGCAGGAGGCGCGGGTGGCGGAGGTGCGGCAAGAGCTCCAGGCTCTCATGGAAAAACATGAGAGTTTGGAGCGTGACTCGAAGACTCGAGAGTCTGAGCTTGCCTTGGCTCTTGAGAGTGCCAAGACCGCTAAGGCTGATGCCCAAAAGGCCCTTCAGGAGATCGAGGCGATGAAGAAGATAGCGGCGGGTAAGGCATTCTTTATGCAAAGCAAAAATATAAAAGTTAATTATCTGTTACTTACCCGAATCCGGAGCTCTCCAGGAGCGTTCGCCGATCTGCCTCGTAATGTGTCTGACGCCACCGCATACTACCGAGCCGAAGAGGGGAGCTCAACGGAAAAAGTGTTCTGGTCTCAGTACGCTGAGGCCGAACATCCGATGCCCCTGAGCGACCAGCTGAAGTAGGTGATCGAGCTCCACAAGGTGGCCGAACAGGCCATGAAGGGCCTCATAGCTCGGCTGTGGCCTGGAGAAGTCATGCCTGGGAGCTACTTCGGTCTGGTGCGGCGGCTAGTGGACGCGTGTCCGTGGATTGAGGTCATCAAGCGCTCCGTTTGTATTGAAGGTGCCCGTCGGGCCCTTGCCCGTGCGAAGGTGCACTGGGGCAAGCTAGATGCGGAGAAGCTGTTGACGGACGCGCCACCGCCGGTCAAGGAGTATCGTATGCCCGAGATGTATTATAATGGCATTCTAAAGAGCGCCCGCCGTATAGCGGATGAGTGCTCCAAAGATGTAATATTTGAGTAGACTCGCATGTGTTATCCTGTACGCTGAAGCTTTGTTCATATGCGTTAAGCAATGCTTGTTGATTTAAAATATTACCTTCTGTGCGGCCATTTATCAAATCTGAGAGATGCAAGTCGTCAGCTTCGACCCCCATGCCACGAGTGCTGGGGTGTTCGGGATAAACCTGAGCAATCTTGTTCCCATTCTTGGGTCCATCTAGGGAGGCGCTCAGCACAATGAACCAGGCCGTCGGACTTATAATGCTTTATCACTCTCACTTAGCCATAGAATTCTATAATTTTAAATTTCGGTGAAGCCCCTAGTATTCGGAAGACCGAGTTCAGGGCGCTATCCACGCCTAGGCCGAATAAGTCCGGTTCCTCGCTCGAAGCGGCATAAGTCTTTAAGGACTCGAAAAAACCTCGCGAACAGCGACCGGTCTCTCACACTATCATGACGGTCAGTTTTAGCTTTCTCTACTGAGGTGTTAACCCAGCTCAACTGGGGCACAATCGTAGTAGTTCTCCCAATGCTACCTTAGCCAACAATGCGTAACGTAAGGTACCAAAACATGGGAGCCGGGCAAACCCAACTATTGACCAAAGACATGATTCGGAGCCGATGCATATAGTGCTATAAGTTCGGGGTGCCGCACTCGTGAGAGTGTTTGGTCTTCTCACACCATGTTATGGGGTGTTGTAAGCCCCTGGTGTATTGTCCGCACCAAATTGTACGGTTGCACAATGTCATGACTGAACATATTTGTATAAAAAATAGATAAGTACAATAATAGGTAAGAGCTATATATTGTTTATTAAAAAGGGCTGCTACGAAAGCAGAACGATACAAGAAGTGTGGTAAGCAAGAGATGGGAGTATTTGACATGTTCCCCTCCAGGGGCAAGCTGCGGGATTGTAAGTAAAACAGGTATTAAACTCGTTATAGATACCACCTGGACTTTTGACGTGGCTTGTTCTTTCCCTGGCTGTTGCATCGTGTGTTCGGCGAGTGTATTGCCGGACAGGCCTTCCGAATAGTTGGGTCCTGAAAGTGTATAAAAAGTAAACAGCGGAATAGTGAGCCCCTTAGTGCGGTTGAGCCGTCTTCTGGGCGTGCCGTTGTTGTGCCCCTCCCCTTATGCCCATGGTATCTCTAAGGTGTAGTTATGTACGCATGGTACCAGTATCGCCGTTTTGCGGGGGCTGGGGTTGGGGCCGCACTGCTATGCTTGCTCGGGACGTGCCAGCCGGATTTGTTGTAGGTTACTTCAGGCTCACTTGACATTGTCCGGACATTTGATACCTGGGTTGGAGGATTGCCTGGAGAGGCTACTCTGTACTTCCGCCGCCAGGGCCGCCGTGTGCTCCTCCGTTCGGTGTTTCCATTTACTGTGATGACTCCGCGAGGTCCTGGCATCTTGAGCTTGAGATATGCATAGTGCGGCACCGCATTGAACTTCGCAAATGCGGTTCGTCCCAGCAGGGCGTGATAGCCGCTGCGGAATGGGACTATGTCGAAGATTAACTCCTCGCTTCGGAAGTTATCCGGGGATCCGAAGACCACTTCAAGTGTAACCGAGCCTGTACAGCTGGCCTCCACACCTGGTATGACACCTTTGAAGGTTGTCTTTGTGGGTGTAATCCTTAAAGGATTGATGCCCATATTTCGCACTGTGTCCTGGTAAAGCAGGTTCAGGCTACTGCCGCCGTCCATTAGGACTCTGGTAAGGTGAAATCCGTCAATGATTGGGTCTAGGACCAATGCGGCGAATCCACCATGACGGATGCTAGTGGGGTGGTCCCTTCGATCAAAAGTGATCGGGCAGGAGGACCACGGGTTGAACTTTGGGGCGACTGGCTCCAACGCATAGACGTCCTTGAGAGCATGCTTCCGCTCCCTTTTGGGGATGTGGGTTGCGTATACCATGTTCACCGTCCGCACTTGCGGGGGGAATCCCTTCTATCCTCTGTTGTTCGGCGGCCGGGGCTCCTCCTCGTCGTCGCTACGTAGCCCCTTGTCTCTGGTTTCGGCACTTAACTTGCCTGCCTGCTTGAACACCCAACAATCCCTATTGGCATGGTTGGCTGGTTGTTTGGGGGTGCCATGTATCTGGCACGAGCGGTCGAGTATCCGGTCTAAGTTGGATGGGCCCGGAGGGTTTCTTTTGAATGGCTTCTTCCGCTGACCGGGTTTGGAGCCTCTGAATCAGGCATTGACTGCCGTATCTTCAATATTGTCACCGTTAATGCGGCGCTTATGCTTGTTGCGACGTGACCTGCCGTTGTTATCCTTGGTATCCGAATTGCCGGGGCTCTTGGTTATGTTATTGCTACGAGCCAGCCAGCTGTCTTCTCCCGCACAGAAGCGGGTCATGAGCGTCGTGAGGGCTGCCATGGATTTCGGCTTTTCCTGTCCTAGGTGCCGGGCAAGACATTCGTCTCAGATGTTGTGCCTGAAGGCTGCAAGGGCCTCGGCGTCCGGACAATCGACTATTTGGTTTTTCTTTGTTAGGAACCGTGTCCAGAATTGTCTGGCCGATTCCTCTGGCTGCTGGATTATGTGGCTTAGGTCATCGGCGTCTAGTGGTCGCTCTTACGTGCCCTGGAAGTTGTCAAGGAATGCGGATTCCAGGTCCTCCCAACAACTAATTGACTCTGCTGGCAGGCTGTTAAGCCAATGTCGAGATGGTCCTTTAAGCTTTAGTGGGAGGTATTTGATGGCGTGTAGATCATCACCACGGGCCATGTGGATATGAAGGAGATAATCCTTGATCCATACCGCATGATCTGTTGTGCCATCGTATGATTCAATGTTTACGGGTTTGAAGCCCTCGGGGATTTGATGATCCATTACTTCGTCTGTGAAGCATAGTGGGTGTGCGGCGCCCCTGTACTGGGCTATATCACGACGCAGCTCGAACGAGCTTGGTCTGTTGTATTCGGCCGGGCCATACTTATTATGTCTGGCGTGACGGCTAGCGTCACGTGAAGCGGGGCGCCCATGCGATCCGTAGATCGATCTTGTTCGCCTTGCCTTATTCTCCAAGATGTCTCGTAGGTCTGTTGCATCTCCCCGTACTCTGGTATGTTTTGAGCGGTGTCGGGGTGCGGCTTGGGCTGAGGGCCTGAAGGCCTCTCTATCACGGCCACGGGGTGGCCGGTCGGGCGCATCGTACCCTGGTGATGTAGGTTTAGTTGCTTCCTCCTCAAGTTGGGGTAGCAGCCTGCGCTTTGGGTAGCTCTTGGATGGGCGTTCTAGTTTATATTCTTCGGCCACCAGGACTTCGGTCCATCTGTCGGCTAGCAAGTCTTGGTCAGCTCTAAGCTGCTGCTGTTTCTTCTTGAGGCTGCTTGCCGTGGCTACGAGCCTGCATTTGAAACGCTCTTGTTCGACGGGATCCTCTGGCACGACGAATTCGTCGTCGTCGAGGCTTGCCTCTTCTTCGGAGGGAGGCATGTAATTGTCGTCCTCATCCTCTTTGTTGGCCGCTCTCACATGAGGGCCGGCTCCTTCATCCTCCTGCACTGAATCCTGCTGGAGGGGGTTGTCTTCGGCACTGTCCGGCGTGTTGTTATCTCCGGTGCCGGAATCGCCGTTTTTGCTTTGGCTGGACTTAGAGCGGCGCCGCTGACGTCGGCGCTTTGGCTGCTTCTTGGAGGGGTCATCCTCCGTTTTCTCCTCCCATCCCCCGCTTTAGGGGTGTCCACCATGTATATGTCATATGACGAGGTGGCTTTCCAGTTCCCTATAGGTGCTGGTTCTTGATCGTCTCCTTCATTGGCGTCCATGCCGTCGATGTCTCCGGAGTCAAAGTTGAGAATGTCGGTTAAATCGTCGACAGTGGCTATGAAGTGGGTGGTGGGTGGGCTTTGAATTTCTTCGTCGCCCGCATCCCAACCATATTGGCCATAGTTCGGCCAGGGCTCTCCTGTCAAAGAGAGAGACTTTAATGAATTCAGGATATTGCCGAAAGGCGAGTGCTGAAAGACGTCCGCGGCGGTGAACTCCATGACCGGAGCCCAATCGGGCTTAATCGGAAGAGGTGCGGGATTTACGGAGTCCGGATCGGAGTCCGGCACCTTGGAGTCACGGGCCTTGCGAGGGACTAGGCTGGTATCCGGCTCTATCGCCGTAGAGGTTGCAGTTTCCAGGGCGGCATCCAACCGTCCGTCCCTGACTGACGTAGTGGGATCCGAGCTAATGGTCGGAGCAGACACCTGAGCGACGCTCTGGGCGTTGTCCGATGATAGAGCTAAATCATGCCCATCGTGACAGTGCGGCGCGCCCGGTCGTGGCTCGAATCCGTCGAAGATCAAGTCCCCGCGGATGTCGGCCGTGTAGTTCAAGCTTCCAAACTTGACCTGATGGCCAGGGGCATAGGTTTCGATCTGCTCCAGATGGCCGAATGAGTTGGCCCGCAGTGCGAAGCCGCCGAATACAAAGATCTGTCCGGGGAGAAAAGTCTCGTTCCGGACCGCATTGCGATTGACGAGCGAAGAAGCCATCGGGCCTAAAGGCGACGACACAGAGGAACTCTCAATGAAAGCACCAATGCCGGTGTCAAAACCGGCGGATCTCGGGTAGGGGGTCCCGAACTGTGCGTCTAGGCGGATGGTAATAGGAGACAAGGGACACGATGTTTTTACCCAGGTTCGGGCCCTCTCGATGGAGGTAAAACCCTACTCCTGCTTGATTAATATTGATGATATGGGTAGTACAAGAGTAGATCTATCACGAGATCGGAGTGGCTAAACCCTAGAAGCTAGACTATGGTATGATTGTTGTTCGTCCTACGAACTAAAACTCTCCGGTTTATATAGACATCGGAGAGGGCTAGGGTTACACAGAGTCGGTTACAATGGGAGGAGATCTTCATATCGTATCGCCAATCTTGCCTTCAACGCCAAGGAAAGTCCCATCCGGACACGGGACGGAGTCTTCAATCTTGTATCTTCATAGTCCGGGAGTCCGGCCAAAGGTCTTAGTCCGGCCATCCGGACACCCCCTAATCCAGGACTCCCTCAGGGACACATCAATAACTTTTAGGTCTTCATCATTATTTTAATGGAAACTAGAGGAACACGCTTTTACAAAGCAATCTTTCTTAGCACACAATCTAGCGGTTCTTTCTTTGCACTCATCAATGGAAATTCGCATGGCTTTGAGAGACTCATTGATATCATGCTTGGGGGGAGTAGATCTAAGTTTCAAACAATCAACATCAAGCGAAAGCCTATCAACGTTCCTAGCCAAATCATCAACTTAAAGCAATTTTTCTTCAAGCACAACATTAAAATTCTTTTGAGAGATCATAAATTCTTTAACACTATTATCAAAATCAGATGGCATATTACCATAAGAATTATTGTAGGAATTTCCATAATTATTAGAGGGAATTACTAGGGAACGGTCTAGAATTAAAGTTTGCTCTATAAGCATTGTTACCAAAATTATCCCTACCAACAAAATTCACATCCATAGATTCATTATTATTTTCAATCAAAGTAGACAAAGTCATATCATTAGGATCACTAGGAGCACTCTTAGTAGCAAACAATTTCATAAGTTCATCCATCTTTCCACTCAAAACATTAATTTCTTCTATAGCATGCACTTTTTTTACTAGTAGATCTTTCGGTGTGCCATTGAGAATAATTAGCCATAATGTCATCAAGGAGTTTAGTAGCTTCTCCTAAGGTGATTTCCATAAAAGTGCCTCCCACGACCGAATCTAAAAGATTTCTAGAAGCAAAATTCAATCCGGCGTAAATTTTTTGTATGATCATCCATAAATTCAAACCATGAGTAGGGCAATTGCGAATCATTAATTTCATTCTTTCCCAAGATTGGGCAACATGCTCATGATCAAGTTGTTTAAAATTCATAATATCATTCCTAAGAGAGATGATCTTAGCGGGAGGAAAATACTTCGAGATAAAAGCATCTTTGCACTTATTCCATGAATCAATACTATTTTTAGGCAAAGACGAAAATCAAACTTTAGCACGGTCTCTAAGTGAAAACGGAAATAATTTCAATATAACAATATCATTATCCGTATCTTTCTTCTTTTGCATCTCACACAAATCAACAAAGTTGTTTATATGAGTAGCGGCATCTTCACTAGGAAGGCCGAAGAATTGATCTTTCATAACAAGATTCAACAAAGCAGCATCGATTTCACAAGATTCAACATCATTAAGAGGAGCAATCGGAGTGCTAAGGAAATCACTATTATTGGTATTGGAAAAATCACACAATTTGGTATTATCTTGCGCCATCACGACAAGAAGTCCAACACATAAGAAAACAAAAAGGCAAGCGAAAAAGAGAGGAGATTGGGAAGGAGAGGGCAAATAAAACGGCAAGGGTGAAGTGGGGGAGAGGAAAATGAGAGGCAAATGGCAAATAATGTAATGCGAGGGAGATGAGTTTGTGATGGGTACTTGGTATGTGTTGACTTGAGCAAAGACCTCCCTAGCAACGGCGCCAAAAATCCTTCTTTCTACGTCTTGAGATTGCGTTGGTTTTCCTTGAAGAGGAAAGGGTGATGCAGCAAAGTAGCATAAGTCTTTCCCTCTGTTTTTGAGAACCAAGGTATCAATCCAGTAGGAGGCTCCTCAAAAGTCCCACACACCTACACAAACAAACAAGAACCTCGCAACCAACGCAATAAAGGGGTTGTCAATCCCTTCACGTCCAGTTGCAAAAGTGAGATCTGATAGAGATAATATGATAAGATAAATATTTTTGGTATTTTTATGATATAGATTGGAAAGTAAAAGATGCAAATAAAAGTAGATGGTAAACTTATATGATAAGAAATAGACCCGGGGGCCATAGGTTTCACTAGTGGCTTCTCTCAAGATAGCATAAGTATTACGGTGGGTGAACAAATTACTGTTGAGAAATTTATAGAAAAGCGAATAGTTATGAGATTATCTAGGCATGATCATGTATATAGGCATCACGTCCGTGACAAGTAGACCGACTCCTGCCTGCATCTACTACTATTACTCCACACATCGACCGCTATCTAGCATGCATCTAGAGTATTAAGTTCCTAAGAACAGAGTAACACATTAAGAAAGATGACATGATGTAGAGGGATAAAATCATGCAATATGATATAAACCCCATCTTTTTATCCTCGATGGCAACAATACAATACGTGCCTTGCTGCCCCTGCTGTCACTGGGAAAGGACACCGCAAGATTGAACCCAAAGCTAAGCACTTCTCCCATTGCAAGAAAGATCAATCTAGTAGGCCAAACCAAACTGATAATTCGAAGAGATTTGCAAAGATAACTTAATCACACATAAAAGAATTCAGAGGAGATTCAAATATTTCTCATAGATAAACTTGATCATAAACCCACAATTCATCAGATCTCGACAAACACACTGCAAAAAGAGTTACATCGAATAGATCTCCAAGAAGATCAAGGAGACCTTTGTATTGAGATTCAAAGAGAGATAAGAAGCCATCTAGCTAATAACTATGGACCCGAAGGTATGTGGTAAACTACTCACAACTCATCGGAGAGGCCTTGGAGATGATGTAGAGGCCCTCCGTGGTTGATTCCCCCTCCGGCGGAGCGCCGACGAAGGCTCCAAGATGGGATATCACGGATACAGAAGGTCGCGGTGGTGGAAATAGTTTTTCGTGGTGCCCCTGGATGTTTTTGGGGTACGTGGATATATATAGGAGGAATAAGTATGTCGGTGGACGCTCGAGGGGCCCACGAGGGTGGGGGGCGCGCCCACTTCCAGGGGGCGCGCCGGGCACCCTCGTGGCTGCCTCGGCTGCTTCTTTACATCGACTCCAAGTCTTCTGTATTGCGTTTGTTCCAAAAAGATCGCTTCCGAAGGTTTCATTCCGTTTGGAATTCGTTTGATATTCCTTTTCTGCGAAACACTGAAATAGGCAAAAAAACAGCAATTCAGGCTGGGCCTCCGGTTAATAGGTTAGTCCCAAAAATGATATAAAAGTGTAAAGTAAAGCCCATAAACATCCAAAACGGGTAATATAATAGCATGCTATAGATACGTCGGAGACGTATCAGCTACTAGATTGATCTTTCTTGCAATGGGAGAAGTGCTTAGCTTTGGGTTCAATCTTGCAGTGTTCTTTCCCAGTGACAGCAGGGGCAGCAAGGCACGTATTGTATTGTTGCCATCGAGGAGAAAAACATGGGGTTTATATCATATTGCATGAGTTTATCCCTCTACATCATGTCATCTTTCTTACTGCGTTACTCTGTTCTTCATGAACTTAATACTCTAGATGCAGGCAGGAGTCGGTCCATGTGTGGAGCAATAGTAGTAGATGCAGGCAGGAGTCGGTCTACTTGTCACGGACGGGATGCCTATATACATGATCATGCCTAGATAATCTCATAATTATTCGCTTTTCTATCAATTGCTTGATAGTAAATTGTTCATCCACCGTAATACTTATGCTATCTTGAGAGAAGCCACTAGTGAAACCTATGGCCCCCGGGTCTATTTTCCATCTTATTAATCTCCCGTCAACAAGCTATTTCTGGCGCCGTTTATTTTGCATCTTTTACTTTCCAATCTATATCATAAAAATACCAAAAATATTTATCTTATCTTATTATCTCTATCAGATCTCACTTTTGCAAGTTACCATGAAGGGATTGACAACCCTTTATCGTGTTGGTTGCGAGGTTCTTGTTTGTTTGTGTAGGTGCGTGGGACTTTTGAGGAGCCTCCTACTGGATTGATACCTTGGTTCTCAAAAACTGAGGGAAATACTTATGCTACTTTGCTGCATGACCCTTTCCTCTTCAAGGGAAAAACCAACGCATGCTCAAGAGGTAGCAGCACCCAAGCACAGAAGCGCACTCGTACTTCGACCCCAGAGCCAACGGAGAAGGTCGCCCAGCAACCCAAGGTAGTCCCCTCAAAGATTCGGAAGACTTTGCCCAAGATCAAGATGGATGTTCCTGTTGCTTCTGGGTGAGTGTTCTTTCTCTCTGTTTTTTGTTCCACCGACTGATACTGTTCTGACCGAATGGATTGTAAACTTTTCCAGCCCAGCCTCCACCGCGACTGACATGGACGTTGACAAGGCCCCAGGTGACTTGGAAGCTGATGACGCGGCCACCTCCAAAGCTAGTAAGTCCACTCGACTCGCATTTATTCTTTCGATTGAATTGTTGGCCGATTGAATTTCTGAGGTTTCTTTTTGTTGCAGCTCCACGGGACGTCGTCGTGCTTCCGGACGATGAAGAGGAAGAAGTGCCTCTGAGGGAGAGTAGGAGGAGGGGCAAGACATCAAGCGGGAACGCACCCGAGGTTCAGGTCCCATAGTCGACACTGGTGCTTGAGACAGTGGTCGAGCGATCCGGAGATCCGGCTCGGACCAATGTTACTTTCGCCAATCCGTTGTCGACTGATCGTCCATCGGGGTCGACTGCCCAGACCTCTGCCGCTCCAGTACAACTCCATGCATCTGGCCTAGTGGCTGCTTTGACTGCCTTGCCATCATCGCTCTTCACTGCATATCAGACTCCAGATGACTCATCGAGTGCTGCCAGGGAGGCTCTTCTCCAGGTAAATCTCGTGATGGAGCAGATGAAGGTGGTGCATGAGGCCAGTCAGGTGGCTTATAATGCCAGCACCGCTCTGCAAACCAACGTCAAGGTTAGTTGATTCCCGACTGGTCTCTTGAATAATGATATTTGTCGCTGTTGCTTCACCGCCCATATGGTGCTCTTAGATGAGCATTTTGTAACCTATTATGTGCATCTATCATGGGTCTGTGTTTCACATCCAATCACCCACTAGGGTGTTTCTGTCTTAGAGCTGTATAGGTCTTCTTCTTGAGTCGACTTAGGTTGAGTCGAGTGGTTTACCGAACCAGTGGGGGCACGCAGAGTGCACCCACTGGGTGTAGTTGATACATCCGTTTTTGCATCATGCTTTTATATCAGTATTTATTGCATTATGGGCTGTTATTACACGATATGTCTCAATACTTATTGCTATTCTCTCTTAGTTTACAAGGTTTACATGAAGAGGGAGAATGCCGGCAGCTGGGATTCTAGGCTGGAAAAGGAGCAAATATTAGAGACCTATTTTGCACAACTCCAAAAGTATTGAAACTCCACGAAAGTCATTTAGGGAATTATTAAAAAATATTCAGCAGAAGAAATACCTGAGGGGGCCACCCACCACCCACGTGGGTGGGGGGCGCGCCCTACACCCCTGGGCGCGCCCCTGCCTCGTGGGCCACCTGGCAGCCCTCCGGTGCCCATCTTCTGCTATATGAAGTCTTTTACCCCGGAAAAAAATCATAAGCAAGCTTACAGGACGAAACTCCGCCGCCACGAGGCGGAACCTTGGCGGAACCAATCTAGGGCTCCGGCGGAGCTGTTTTGCCAGGGAAACTTCCCTCCGGGAGGGGGAAATCATCACCATCGTCATCACCAATGATCCTCTCATTGGGAGGGGGTCAATATCCATCAACATCTTCATCAACACCATTTTCTCTCAAACCCTAGCTCATCTCTTGTATCCAATCTTTGTACCAAAACCTCAGATTGGTACCTGTGGGTTGCTAGTAGTGTTGATTACTCCTTGTAGTTGATGCTAGTTTGTTTATTTGGTGGAAAATCATATGTTCAGATCCTTAATGCATATTAATACCCCTTTGATTATAAACATGAATATGCTTTGTGAGTAGTTACGTTTATTCCTGAGGACATGGGAGAAGTCTTGCTATTAGTAGTCATGTGAATTTGGTATTCGTTCGATATTTTGATGAGATGTATGTTGTCTCTCCTCTAGTGGTGTTATCTGAACGTCGACTGCATGACACTTCACCATTGCTTGGGCCTAGAGGAAGGCACTGGGAAGTAATAAGTAGATGATGGGTTGCTAGAGTGACAGAAACTTAAACCCTAGTTTATCTGTTGCTTCGTAAGGGGCTGATTTGGATCCATATGTTTCATGCTATGGTTAGGTTTACCTTAATACTTCTTTTGTAGTTGCGGATGCTTGCAATAGGGGTTAATCATAAGTGGGATGCTTGTACAAGAAAGGGCAGTACCCAACCACCGGTCCACCCACATATCAAATTATCAAAGTAACGAACACGAATCATATGAGCGTGATGAAAACTAGCTTGACGATAATTCCCATGTGTCCTCGAGAGCGCTTTTATCTATATAAGAATTTGTCCAGGCTTGTCCTTTGCTACAAAAAGGATTGGGCCACCTTGCTGCACCTTATTTACTTTCATTGCTTGTTACCCGTTACAAATTATCTTATCACAAAACTATTTGTTACCTACAATTTCAGTGCTTATAGAGAATACCTTACTGAAAACCGCTTGTCATTTCCTTCTACTCCTCATTTGGTTCGACACTCTTACTTATCAAAAGGACTATGATAGATCCCCTACACTTGTGGGGCATCAAGACTCTTTTTTGGCGCAGTTACCAGGGAGTGAAGCACCTTTGGTAAGTGGAACTTGGTAAGGAAACATTTATATAGTGTGCTAAAATTTACTATAACTTGTTACTATGGAAACTAATCCTTTGAGGGGCTTGTTCGGGGTATCTTCACAAGACCAGTAGAGCAAAGAGTTGCTCCTCAACCTACTGAACCTACTGAAAATGTTTCTTTGAAATTCCTTCGGGTATGGTAGAGAAACTGCTAGCTAATCCCTTTGCAGGAGATGGAACATTGCATCCCGATTTACACCTAATCTATGTGGATGAAGTTTGTGGATTATTTAAGCTTGCAGGTATGCTCGATGATGTTATTAGGAAGAAGGTATTCCATTTATCTTTGAAGGGAGATGCAATGACGTGGTATAGGCTATGTGATGATATGGGATCCTGGGACTATAAACGATTGAAATTGGAATTTCACCAGAAGTTTTATCCTATGCATCTTGTTCATCGTGATCATAATTATATATATACTTTTTGGCCTCGAGAAGGAGAAAGCATCGCTGAAGCTTGGGGGAGGCTTAAGTCAATGTTATATTCATGCCCCAATCATGAGCTCTCAAGAGAAATGGTTATTCAAAATTTTTATGCTCGACTTTCTCTCAATAATCGCTCCATGCTCCATACTTCTTGTGCTGGTTCTTATATGATGAAGACTATTGAATTCAAGTGGGATTTATTGGAAAGAATTAAACGCAACTCTGAAGATTGGGATTCCGGCGATGGTAAGGAGTCAGGTATGACACCTAAGTTTGATTGTGTTAAATCTTTTATGGATACCGATGCTTTTCGTGGATTTAGCACTAAATATGGACTTGAGTCTGAGACAGTAGCTTCTTTCTATGAATCATTTGCTACTCATGTTGATCTCCCTAAGGAGAAGTGGTTTAAATATAATCCTCCCACTAAGGTAAAAGTAGTTACACCTTTTACAGTTGAAGAAAAGACTATCACTTATAATGATCCTTTTGTTCCTACTAAACCCGGGCATGGGCAGACCGGCCCGATGACCCGGCCCGAGCCCGGCCCGAAAAACCTGGGCCGGGCTTGACATTCGGGCCGGGCTCAGACTTTGTTTTGCAGCCCGAAAGATAGTTCGGGCCGGGCTCGGGCTTCAATTTTCCCATATTTCGGGCCGGGCTTGCACGTGCGCGTACTAGAAAATAGCATTCGGGCCGGGCTTTCGGGCTTCGGGCTTGACTTCGGGCCGGGCTCGGGCTTGAAAATATGGAGTATTTTGGGCTTCGGGCCGGGCTCGGGCTTGAAAATATGGAGTATTTCGGGCTTCAGTCCGGGCTCGGGCTTGAGAAATGAAGGTCGGGATTTTACAAGCCCGGCCCGAAACCCGGCCCGACCCGACGTTTGCCCAGGTTTAGTTCCTACTACTTATGTTGAGAAACCACCTTTCCCTGTTAGGATAAAGGATCATGCTAAAGCTTCAACTGTGGTTCGTAAGAGTAATACTAGAACATATACACCACCTGAACAAATTAAAGTTGAACCTAGTATTGCTATGGTTAAAGATCTCTTGGCTGATAATATTGATGGGCATGTTATTTATTTCTGTGATGAAGCCGCTAGAATTGCTAGACCCGATGCTAAAAAACATAGACCTATTGTAGGCATGCCTGTTATTTCTGTTAAAATAGGAGATCATTGTTATCATGGCTTCTATGATATGGGCGCTAGCGCCAGTGCAATACCTTATTCCTTATATGAAGAAATTATGCATGATATCGTACCTGCTGAGGTAGAAGAAATTGATGTTACAATTAAGCTTGCCAATAGAGATACTATTTCACCAATTGGGATTGTTAGAGATGTTGAAGTCTTGTGTGGGAAAGTTAAATATCCTACTGATATTCTTGTTCTTAGTTCCCCACAAGATGAGTTTTGTCCCATTATATTTGGTAGACCCTTCTTGAACACTGTTAGTGCTAAGATAGATTGCGAAAAGGATGTTGTTACAATTGGCTTACGGGATATGTCTCATGAGTTTAATTTTGCTAAATTTCGTAGACAACCCCATGATAAAGAATTGCCTAGTAAGGATGAAATTATTGGTCTTGCTTCTATTGCCGTGCCTCCTACTGATCCTTTAGAACAATATTTGCTAGACCATGAAAATGATATGTTTATGAATGAAAGAAGGGAAATAGATGAAGTATTCTTTAAACAGGGACCTATTTTGAAACACAACTTGCCTGTTGAAATCCTAGGGGATCCTCCACCACCCAAGGGTGACCCCGTGTTTGAGCTTAAACCATTACCTGATACTCTTAAATATGCTTATCTTGATGAAAAGAAGATATATCCTATTATTATTAGTGCTAACCGTTCAGAGGAGGAAGAGGAAAGATTATTGAAAACTCTAAACAAGCACCGTGCTGCTATTGGATATACTCTTGATGATCTTAAGGGCATTAGTCCCACTCTATGCCAACACAAAATAAAATTAGAAGAAGATGCCAAACCATTTATTGACTGGCATGAACGTCCTTCCTAGAACTTGAACTCGAATCATCCAACGCTCCTCTTCTGGTAAAGTGGTGATGTAGGTGCGACATATGCCAATGGGTGGCTTGTCATTGTGGGAGCCAGTAAGACATCGCCGGTGCCTGGAAACGGGATGAGGCGAAGACATGCACGCCGGCGGATCTTACCCAGGTTTGGGGCTCTCCGTGGAGATAACACCCCTAGTCCTGCTTTGCGGGGTCTCCGCATGATCACTAGATCAACAAGTGGCTACAAGAGGCTCCTTGAGCTGTTTGAGGTGAGGAGGAAGAAGGGCAAGGCTAGCTCTCTTCTCTCCTTAGAGTAGTGTCTAAAACTATCTGAGATCAACCCTTTGCATGGGTGCCTTGGGGGGTTTATATAGGCCTACCCCCCAGGGGTACAACATTAATCTAGCTGGGCGTGGGCCCTAGCCGTCAGTGTTTACAGTCGCCGGCTTCTCCGCCGGCCGCTGGGGCCCGCCGACTGGTGGGTCTTGCTGGCTGCCAGCCTCTTGGCCGATAGGCAGGCCCCATCACTTGGGGGTCTTGTTGGGGGCTGGTTACGGTTGCCTCGCCTTTGATGACAAGGGCTTTGTCGAGGTAAGGATGGCTACAGTGCCACCGCCGAGTGGGCTCTCATTGTAGCCTTACCTCTCTTGTCTCCTTAATGGTGTGCGTGCTTCGAGGAGGGGAGCAAGCCGGCTATTGGAAGCCGGCCGGATCCCGGGCCGACTGGGGGAGGCATGGCCGCCTTCGGGCGTCTCTCTGACCGAAGGGGCCCGCCGCCTGCGGGCTGTACTGGCAGCCCGTCATGGAGGGCGTCATAGTCAGCATGGCAACAATAACGCGCTGGACGGGTGATGGCTACCCCGTACGGCATACTTTGGCCATGCATGCTCCAGGATTCGGGGGTGGCTGGCTTCACTGTAGCCACGCCCTGTCTCATTGTCATTACAGGGGTGCAAACTTTGAGGGCACGGCCCTGGCCGCTTGCCAGGGGCCGACTTCTTGAAGTCGGTCTTTTCATGGCCGGCTTCTTGTAGTCGGCCCTGTCATGGCCTCCTCTATGAGAGTTTAGGGCTGGGCCGCCTTCCGGTAGTCGGTCTGTGAGACAGTCGGCCGGGGGAAGGCGGCCCCATGTCTTGGGTGCTTGAAGGCTCGGTCGTCCTGTTATTTTTTCGAGGGGCCAAGGGGAGCTGGCTAGGCTACCCGTGGTCATTTAATCCGACAGTAGTCCCCGAAGCTGGTTGGGCTTCATGGCTGAGAGGGGAACGATAAGCTCAATCGGCTTCCTATCCCGAAGAGTCGGCAACTAGGAGCCGATTTTGATCGGACGTGCCATCTTGGCGAGGCTATTTGAAGCCTGAAGGCGAGAACCAGCTGGTGCGCATGCCAGGCCATGGGCTGGCCGCCCGCCGCCTGCGCACCACATGGCACCTTTCGGCTGGAGGAGCCTGCTAGCCCACGCGCGCGACGGGACGTCGCCGCAGGCCGGGGCCCGCCACCTCCATGCCTCGGCCCAAGTGTGGATCTTCTATGACCCAAATGGACTGCTCTCCTTTCGACGACAGCTTCTTCATGCTGTTAGGGCGTAATAATCGCGGGGCGTGGGGAAATGGGCGCAGTTAATCCCACGTCCTCCCACGCCTCGCCTCCTCGGCTTCGCCGCATGAGGCTATAAATAGGGGGAGGAGGGGGAGCGGCAGACGCTCGCACGCTCGCCCTCGCTCTGCCACTTTCTTCTCCTTCTTCCTCCTCTCCGTCGCCACAGCTATTCGCCTACGTGCTGCCCCTCCACCAATCTTCTCGGTGCGCCGTAGCTTAGCGGCAGCTGAATCACGCACCCTCCGCCGCCGAGCTTTTCCCGTCGCCTCTTCGTCCTCATGGCGCGGTCCAGCTCCTGGGATGGCTCCAATGTACATGAGGACCACGTCAACTTCCTCCGCAAGACACAGCGGTTGCCGGGCAAAGACTATGTGCGGGTCTGTCTCATGCCGGAGATGGAGATCTCACCGGCACCGGAGGAGGACGAGCGGGTAATTTTCCGCTCGCACTGTATGTGCAGCATCGACCTGCCGGCGAGTGGTTTCTTCCGCTCCTTCCTCGAGTTCTATCATCTTCAGCCGCACCACCTCACCCCAAATGCGGTGGTGCTGCTGTTGGCCTTCGTCACTCTGTGCGAAGGCTTCCTTGGCATCCTCCCCACCCTCGAGCTTTGGGGGGAGTTCTTCCAGTCCAAACTTGGCACTGTCGTCGCGGGCGTGCCCGCTCCCTGCGGCGCCTTCATCATCGTGCGGAGATCGACGGTTGACAATCCGCTTCCGCCCATCGCGCTGATCCAGTCGGTGAAGCTCTGGCAAAAGTCTTACTTCTACGTGAAGAACGTCGCTCTGCAGGGCGACTTCGTCAATCTGCCGGCTTACACAGCCGGCCCGCCGGCTGGGAGGCCGCCTTCATGGTCCTTCCGAGCCAGGTCACTGTCTCCGGCTGGGGCTGCCTCCGTCGCACGGCTCCGGGTGATGGTCCAAAAGGAGGGCCTGACCGGGCCTGACCTGGTGGCCGCATTCGTGGAATGCCGGGTGCTCCCACTCCAAGGCCGCCTTCACATGATTTGCCAGATAAGCGGTCGATTCGACCCAAGTCAGCTAAGCACCAAGGAGATGCCTCACGCCGAGGTATCTTACATGGTGAATTATATCGCCAACTGCAAGCTCACCGAGGAGTGGCGGTACGGCAAGGAGCCATATTCTCGCGCCAATCCTCCGCCTTCGGTAAGCCTTCCTTCTTTTCTTCTTCTCTTGTTGCCGAGTTCATTCTGGCTGACTCTTGACAAGTCGGCTTGTATTTAACAGAGCCCCCTTCTTCGACAGGCGACCGGATCCGCATGGGCGGAGCGCCAGTTCGTCCCTGACCACGCGACAGACGATTTGGACGATCCTGGTTTGGGGGCGGCCGCTCTGGCGACGACGCCGTAGGCGGAGGCGGCGAGGCAGGTGGCTCCAGGTTCGGGGCCGGCTTCGAGGACTGGCCGGATGACGGAGAGGCCGACGTTGTTCCGCACCGTCAGCCAGCGTCCGATTATCAGGGCGCGAGCTCATCTGCCGCGCCGGCTGTTCATGGTGGCGCGCCGAAATGCCGGGCCGCGCCGGCCCTCTTCGGTAGTCGGCCGAAGAAGCCCAGGGGTACCGCGGCGGTGACCAAGCGGGACGAGGCGGCCGCAAAGGCAGCCCGCTTCCGCAAGGTGGTGAAGCAGCCGCAGGTGGTTTCGGCGTAAGTGTCAATTCTCTCACGCCTTTCTTTTTTTCTCTTCGGTTGTCGTTCTTCTAAGCCTTTTTCTTGACTTATCAAACAGGGCTCCGCTCTCTCTCGAGCAGACCACTACCGCCTCCGTAGTTGGGGGTGCGGGAGGATCTGCGAGCGTCCATTGAGGGAGTCCTGGATGAGGGGGTATCCGGACAACCGGATTATATACATCGTCTGGACTACTGAAGCGTGAAGATACAAGACTCAAGACTTCAACCCGTGTTCGGATGGGACTCTCCTTTGCGTGGAAGACAAGCTTGGCGATCTGGATATTATGTTTCCTTCCTTGTAACCGACTCCATGTAAACCCTAGCCCTCTCCGATGTCTATATAAACCGGAGAGGATGGTCCTTAGAAGGCCGATCACAATTACAATCATACCATCATAGGCTAGCTCTTAGGGTTTTGCCTCTACGATCTCGTGGTATATCTACTCTTGTACTACTCATATATTCAATATTAATCAAGAAGGAAGTAGGGTTTTACCTCCATCGAGAGGGCCCAAACCTGGGTAAACATTGTGTCCCTTGCTTCCTGTTACCATCAGCCTAAGACACACAGATCGGGACCCACTACCCGAGATCCGCCGGTTTTGACACTGACATTGGTGCTTTCATTGAGAGTTCCTCTGTGTCGTCGCTTTGAGGCTTGATGGCATCTTCAATCGCCAACAACACGGTACAGGGCGAGACTTTTCTCCCCGGACAGATCTTTGTGTTCGGCGGCTTCGTACTGCGGGCCAATTCGCTTGGTCATCTGGAGCAGATCGACAGCCACGCTCCTGGCCACCAGATCAGGTTCGGAAACTCGAACTACACGACGGACATTCGCAGAGACTTGATCTTCGACGGATTCGGACCGGTGCCAGGAGCGACGGACAGTCACGACGAGCACGGCCTAGACCTGCTGTCGGACGATGCTCAGGACATCATCCCTGCAGCAGCCCCGGATTTAAATCCGGAGCAGGTTGCGTTGCCCAAGGATGGAGGGGTGGACCCCGCCCCGCAGGCCGCACACTCATCGGTGGTGGAGCCGAACACAGGTCTCATCCCTATGGAGGCCTGTAACCCCGGGCCCCCGGACTCGTATCCGGTTGTTGGCCCCGGTCCGCACACTCTCGAGCCAGCTGAGCCAGGTTGGGCTCCCGTAATGGAGTTTACCGCTGTGGACATCTTTCACCACTCGCCCTTCGGCGACATGCTGAACTCATTAAAGTCTCTCTGTGTGTCCCACCTGAGTGGGAAGCAGGCGATGAAGGAATTTGTTTCCCACCCACCACCCACTTCATTGCCACGATCGACGATTTAACCGACGCGCTCAACTTCGACTCCAAAGATATCGACGGTATGGACGACGATGCAGGAGACATATAGGAGTCACCGCTCATAGGGCAGTGGACGCCCACCTGCTCACACGATATATACATGGTGGACACTCCGAAGGAAACCAATGGCGACGAGCCAACGGAGGGATAACCCCTCAGGGGGAAAATCTAGGCATGGGCGCCTTCAGCGCCGTTCCAAGCCCTGCCACATCAATAGCGGCCCCGGAGATGAAAGCAATCCGGATAGTGCCGAAGAGGAATACAGCCATGATCAGCCTACCTTCAAGAAGGCCGGACAGGCCACAGTGGGATACTTGGAGAGGGACAACTATACACCCCCCTCCGAAGACGAGGTAAGCTTCGGTAACGACGAATTCAGCGTGCCTGAAGATCCAGTGGAACAAGTTCGCTTCAAGCGACGGCTCATGGCCACGGCAAGGAGCCTACAAAGGAAGCAAGAGCAGCTTAAAGTCGACCAGGATTTGCTAATGGATAGGTGGACTAGGATCCTGGCCACCGAAAAGTATGGACTCGACCGCCCTAACAAAGGGCATACGCGGCACAATCGGCTACGTCAACTCAAGAAGGCGATCCAAAGGCACACAACCCGACGTCCGCACACCACTACAGTCCAAGACAGCAAGAAAGACACACGAAGAGGCATCCTCAAGTCTCGGTGCAATGGTCATAAATGTCAAGTCAGGGGCGCTGGTGCCAAGTCCAGCAACTACCATCCGGTCAACGGACAAAGAACAGCTGAAGCCTATTCAACCCAAGCCACAAACTCGATCAGCCGTGCGAAATTCATGGTACTCCCAAAAGGAAGGCAAAACATACCAATAGAGAATGCCGGATCTTCAAAACAAAGCGACCGGTCGTGTGCCGAAAACAATGAAGGAAGGCGTCTAGTCAAGAGCCCCCCCTAGAGCGCAACAGTATGGCCGATCGCCACCTACCATACAAACCACATCAACTCAATTGTCGTACCCCCATACCTAGTAGTCCAGGGGATCCATAACACATAAAGCCCCCGCGGGTATGAATATACAAATAACACCTCCTACAAGAGGTCATGTGCAAAGGCCAAGTTCATTGGCCCACTGCTCTAACGGTTGTTCTCGGATAACCAAAAAACACCACATCATCGGCACATTCCCCTCATACGGTAACTCACCGTCGGCTAACAGGATGAACCACGTTGACTAGATCCCACGTGGTAAACCATAAGGCCAACACCAATGATATACTCACGCCTATGTACAAGGCCGAAACCCGCCACTAGAGCAGAAATCATACAGCTGCCAGAGTAAGCAAGTCGTGCATGCCCATTAATATTTTGATATGACAGCCAACTCTCCGGACACCAACGGAGGAGTCCGGGCTACTTCTCGGTATAGCGGCTGGGCTCACTAGGGTCCGATCAGGAACCTTTAGACTAACCACAGGAGGACGCTCGGTTGCCTCCGAGCATTTATCTTCACAAACTAACTTTTATGCAGAACAGGATTGGCGGCGTGGAATCGGCCCGGACACACAAGGACAGGACCATGCAGGTAGAAGGCAGTTCGGATTCACTTTCGATCCATTAACAGCCTCCTCCAGTCCGGCCATCACAGGTTCCGCCAAAAAACCATCCCTTTTTCATAATCATAAATCGCACTCATACGCATAGACATATCATCCTACTGCACTGCGTAGACTTAAATAACATGCACCGGCCGTTGTTTATCATCAACGCCTCTTTGCCACAATACGGCAGCCACGCTTCGTGTTACGCCTGGTTAGGCCAGGGGCTTCACAATACGGCAACAAAGTCCGACCACCTTCTCGGTCGCTGGGCACCCCGAACTTATAGCACTATATGCATCAGCTCCGAATCATGTCTTGGGTGATTGGTTGGGTTTGCCCGGCTCCCATGTTTTGGTACCTTACGTTCCGTTCCGTCAGCTAAGGTAGCACTGGGAGAACTACTGCGATTGTGTCCCGGTTCTGCCGGATGAGCACCTCAGTAGAGAAAGCCAAAAACCTACTGTCATGATGCAGCGAGAGCCGGTCAGCTGTTCGAGAGGTTGTAAAATACTTAAAGATTTATTCCGCACAACGCCATCATAAATGCAGACTACGACGGATCGGTTTTCCGATCAGGCGCCAATAGCGCCCCTAGTTCGGCCTTCCGAACACTAGGGGCTGCACCGACCATACTCAAATTTCTATGGCTAAGTGAGAGTAGTAAAGCCCTATAGTCCGATTGCCTGGTTCGTGGTGAGCAACACCTCCTCCTAAGGACCCAATCATGGGATAAAGAGTGTTCAGAAATATCACGAACACCCCCGTACTTCTCACGTGGGGGCCGAAGCCGATGACTGGCCAACTCTCAGAATTTACATACAATAAACAGCCGCGCGGGAAGAACATATGTTCACACAAAATAGGCAATACATAATAAACATGCCATTATCCCATATTACAAATATTGGCAAAGAATGCCTTCAGGGAAATATAATGTCTTTGGTGCCCTTATCCGCCACCAGGCGGGCCCCCTTCAGTACACCTTCATAGTACAGTTCGGGCTTGCGATGCTCCTTACCCTCCGGTGGCCCCTTAGTTATCAGCTTCTCCGCATCAAGCTTCCCCCGATGCACTTTTGCATGGGCAAGCGCCATGCGTGCATGTTCTATACAGACTGATCGCTTGATAGTATCAAGCCGAGGACAGGCGCCCACAATCCGCTTCACGAGTCCGAAGTAATTGCTTGGAATTGGCTCTGCAGGCCACAGCCGGATAACCAAGTCCTTCATGGCTAGTTTGGCCGCCTGGTGCAGTTCGACCAGCTGCTTTAGCTGATCGATAAAAGGCACTAGATAGTTCGGCGCCAGATACTGCAGACTCCCTCTCCGCAGACTCCCTCTCCTCTCCGCAGACTCCCTCTCCTCGGTCCGGTAAAATTGGGCAGCATCTGATATGCTGCGAGGCAGATCCGCAAACACCCATGTAAAATCAAGAATTCAGCTTGCCGCTTAGAGTTCTCCACACTATAACGTAATAATGGACATAGATACAACAGGCCTTACCAGCCGCAACTTTCCGGGCCTCCTGAATGTCCCGTACAGCACCTCAGGCTTCTTCCCCAGCATCTTCCGCGGCTTGGAGAGCTTGGGCGAGTTCGGATTCTTTCCCTACTAGACTCTGCTCCAAGCTCTCGCTTTTCGTCACAGCCTCCTGGAGCTCCTGCTCAGCTGTGACGACCCTCACCTCGTGTTTTTCACGCAGCGCCTGTTCGGCGGCAGCCTTCTCGTGGGCATCAGCCACTGCCTTCTTTAGCGCCTCATATTCGGCACTCGCTCCTAGGGCGTATAACATAAATACTTTTCAATAGGCACACTTATTCATTTGTGCCCAACGCAAGACAACGTTTAAACATACCTTGCTTCTCCTCTAATTGCTTCTTCACATGGCCAAGTTCTTCTTCGGCCCGTTCCAGGCTCTGCTTCAGTTCGGACACTTCCGCATTAGGAGCGGCAGTCCTCTCCGCAGACGCCTGTTTTCAAACAAATGGTATACATCATTAAACACAGGTTCCTACTACAGAAGAGGGTTTGATCCCCTGCCCGGCTCTCTTTTGCCGGACAGTGTATCAGGGGCTACTCCTCATATCATGCTGATTCTTCAAAAGGTTCCTTAGAAACCATACCTCAAAAGCCTTTATAAGGTCAAGACATGACTCATTTAGCCCGCTTTCGGTAGCCTGAACCTTTCCAACCACCGTACCCATAAGGGTCCAATGTTCATCAACGACAGACGCATTCTTTAACGCTGTCGATAGACCGCCCGGCAGCTCTGCGTGGACAGAGGTTGTCGGGGGTTGGGTACGACATATGCCATAGGATGGCTTATCATGGTGGGAGCGAGTAGAACGTCGCCGGTGCCTGGAAGCGGGATGAGGCGGAGACATGCACACCGGCGGAACTTACCCAGCTTTAGGGCTCTCCTAGGAGATAACACCCCTACTGCTTCTCTGCGGGGTCTCCGCATGATCACTAAGGCAAAGTGACTACAATGGTGCTCCTGGAGCTGTTTTTGGGAGGCTGGAGAGGGCGAGGCTAGCTCTCTCCTTCCTATGCTATCTGGTCTATCTCTATCAAGGTCTGAACCCTTTGCATGGGTGCCCCGGGGGGCTTATATCAGCCTACCCCTGGGGGTACAATAGTAATCTGGCTGGGCGCGGGTCCCAGCCATCTGTCTCTCAGGCCGCCATCTATCCCGCCGGCTTCTGGGGCCCGCCGACTGGCGGGTCCCGCGGTCAGGCTCGATACTGTAGCGGCACTCCTGATGACGCAGGCTCGGTCACCGGGTCGTGGCAACAGTGCCGCCGTCTATCGGGTGGTCACTGTTGCCATTCCCCATCTTATCTGGTTAATGGCTCGTGGGGCCCTGGGAGGAGTCGGCCGACTCCAGGGAGGCCGACTCTCACAGGTCCGTCTTCGGGTGGCCCAGGCCGCCTTCGGCCCACCCGCTGACAGGCGGCCCCGCCGCCTTCGAGTCGTACATGCCGGCGTTGTGGGCACAGTGTACTGCGCACTGTGGTTGAGGTTAGGGCAGGCATGGCAACAGTGCCGCATCTCGCCGGAGATCTTCCCATGATACGGCTCACTGTAGCCATGCCGGCCCTTCATAAGCAGGGGGGGGGGAACGGCCATGCCGTGACCGTACCCCGCGTCGTACTTCGAGATGAAGGAGGAGTCTTGGGCCGACTCTCCATAGTCGGCCTCTCTGGAGGTCGCCAGCTTGGAGTCAGCTTATCTGGGAGTCGCCGTCTGGGACTCGGCATATTGTGGAGTCGCTCCTGGGACTCGGCCTGAGGGGCGCGTCCTGCACCGATGTCTTGAAATGTCTTGGGCCTCGGGTTTGCCTACCCGTGGCCCATAACTCCGACAGTAGTCCCCAAAGCTGGTGAAGCCCTGCGGTCTCTGCATTGTGGGGCTTCAACAGTTTCAATCTCCAAAGTGCAGACTCTGGAACTCGGCTGCCGTCTTCCCTTGGGCCGACTGTCGTAAGTCGGAGGTTTAGTGGAGATCCGAAGCTTGAAAGCCGTGGCAGGAAACCAGGTTGTGTGCCTGATACGCTTCCCCACAGCCATCAGGGCGGTCCTATCGCGTGGCGCCACGTGAGGAGAACAGTCTGCCTGCCCACGCGCGCGACGGGACGGGCCGTCAGGCGGGGCCCGCCACTACCGCGCCTTGGCATACGAACGGATCCGTTGCGGCCGTGGACGGTTGGTTTTCCCACGTTGTTACTGCACGCAGTAACTTCATGGGTAAATCATGGGGCGGCGTGGGGCATCGTGCGCAGTTAATCCACGCCCGCCCCCTGGGCTTCACAGCCCGCAGGGCTATAAGTAGGCGGGGGGAAGCGGAGCGGCACAGCTCGCGCGCCCTTCTTCCCCGCTCCCCCGCCTCATCTTGCTTTCTCTCCCTCCTGC
Organism: Triticum aestivum; assembly: GCF_018294505.1. Classification (NCBI taxonomy): domain Eukaryota; kingdom Viridiplantae; phylum Streptophyta; class Magnoliopsida; order Poales; family Poaceae; genus Triticum; species Triticum aestivum. The sequence goes on along the minus strand of NC_057798.1, from coordinate 718,169,980 downwards.
CTCCGCCGTTTGAGCAAGAGCACACCATACCGCGGCGATGAGCTCTTCCTCCGCCGCGGCCCCCGCCGTGCGCTCTGGCGTATGGGATGGCTCGGAGGTAGAAGAAGAACACATTGAGTTCCTCCGCCAGACACGCCGTATCCGCAGCGCGGACCTCGTGCGCGCCCGCGCCGCGCCGGAGGGGGAAATCCGGCCGGCGCCGGAAGAGGGCGAGCGGGTCATCTTCCGCTCGCACCTCGTGCGCGGCCTGGGGCTGCCGGCGAGCGGCTTCTTCTGCTCGTTCTTGGAGTTCCACAGTCTTCAGCCGCACCACCTCACTCCGAACACGGTGGTGCTGCTCTCTGCCTTCGCCACTCTGTGCGAAGGTTTCCTTGGCGTTCTCCCCACCATCGAGCTGTGGGGAGAATTCTTCTCTTCTAAGCTTGGCACGCACATCGCCGGCGTGCCGGCTCAGTGCGGCGCCTTCATCGCGATGCGACGCTCGACGGCCGACAACCCCTTTCCTCCCATCATGCTGATCAAGTCGGTGAAGATGTGGCAGCGCTCGTACTTCTACGTGAAGAACCTCGCCTCCGACGGCGACTGGGTCAACTTGCCACCTTACACCGCCGCTCCCCTGACTGGGAGGCTCCCCAACTGGTCCCACCGAGTCAAGACGCTGACTCCCGCCGGAGCCGCCGCCGTGGCGCGACTCCGAGTCTTGACGCAGTCGGAGGGACTGGTCGGGGACGACTTGCTGGCCGCCTTCGTGGCGCGCCGAGTTCTCCCGCTCCAAGGCCGGCCTCACCTGATCTGTCAGATGAGCGGCCTCCGAGACCCAAGTCGGATGAGCACCAAGGAGATGCCCCGTAAGGAGGTGGCAAACATGGTGAATTACATCACGCACTGTGAGTTCGAGGAGGACTGGCAGTTCGGCAAGGAGCCGTACTCGCGCGACAATCCTCCGCCAGTGGTAAGTCGCGTCCCCCTATTGTTTTGTCTTTTTTCGCAGCCGACTCCGGCTTCTGACTCTTGTTGGCCTCTTCTGAACTAGAATCCTCTTATGCAGCCCGCTGCCGGCGCCACGAGACAGCCCCACGAGTATGTTCCCGACCGCGCGGAGAGCGACGTTGACGACCCCAACTTGGGGGCGGCAGCGATGGAAGCCGACGCCGAAGGCGGGGGAGGAGGAGCAGAAGGCGACTTCAGGCCCTCGGCCACCTTCGCCGACTGGCCTGACGACAACGCCGAAGGCAAAGTCGCTCCGCGCCACCAGCTGAGGATCGGCCCGTCGGGCGCCGGCTCCTCCGCCGGCGCGGCCGGTCAAGGCGGCGCGAATATGTGTCACGCCGGGCTGAGCGTGCCCGGCGGCAAATTGAAGAAGTTCAAGGGAGCGGCCGCCGCGACCAGACGGGAAGAGGCGGCCGCGAAGGCCAACCGCTTCCGAAGGGAAGTGAGAAAGCCGCTGCTAGTCTCTGCGTGAGTCTTTATGCTTTTTTATTTTCCCTCGTTGAATCTTGTCCGAGTCTTTTTGTTATATACTCCCTCTATTCTTCTTCAGGGCCCTCTTTCCCTTGAGAGAGTCGCCGTCCCCTCCGTCATGGGGTCAGCAGAGACGTCCGCCAATACTCGGTGGCCCGACCCCGCCGCCGACCTCCGGGAGGCGACGGAGCGGAATGCGCGGGAGAAGCGCGAGGAGGAGGAGGCCGAACGCCTGGAAAAGGCGGAGGCCGACAAGGCGGCCGCCTCCGCCTAGAAGAAGCTGGAGGAAGCCGAAGCCGCCCTTGCGGCGAGACGGTGTGCCAAGGAAGCCGCGCGTCGCCGCTCGGTGATGCTCGTCCCCCCACTATCATCTGCACCGCCGCCTCCGGAGTTCACGGGGCAGACCGGGGAGGCCGGCACCGAGAACCCCGTCGTGGAGAAGGAGAGCGGCGAAGCCTCCATGTCGGACACTCTCGTGCCGCCACCGCCGCCTCCACCACCGTCTAGGAGACCGCACGACAAACAGCAGTTGGGTCCATTGGAGCCGCCGGTCATGGACGAAGCTGATGCGCGGCTGCTTCTCCAAGTCACCTCGCTGGTGCACCGCCGTCTTGAGAGGGCGACTTCGGCGCCGCGGCCTCGGGAGACCGGCGCCGCCAGCTCGGCAACCTTAGATGCCGAGGCCACAAGCGCCGCGCCCATTGCATGGGTGCGCGGAGGCGACACCGGTCCGCTGAATCAAGCGCTTCTGGACGTTCAGGCGAAGCTGCGCGCTGAAGGCGACACCCTTCAAACTTGCACTAGGGCGCATCTGGCAGCGCGGACGGCCGTCCGAGTACGTTTCCTTCTTTCTTTTTGATTCTTGTTTTTCTCCGTGGGGGCGCGCGAGCGCACCCACTGGGTGTAGTCCCCGAGTTCCGGGCCGGCTGATGAGCAGGCGGTTCGGAACTCCCTCTGGCGAGTTCCAAACACTAACTTTGTCTTCAATGACTTATTGCAGGAGTATCACAACCTCCGCGCCACTGCCTTCAACCGCAATGTTGAGGAGTTGAGCAAGCGGACTGCCGACTTGTCGGAAAGCCGAAGTGAGTTCTTCTTCTTCGCGGGGGCGCGCTGGCGCACCCGCGGGCTGTAGTCCCCGAGATTCGGGCCGATTGCTGAGCAGTCGGGCAGGATCTTCCCGGCGATCTTCTTTGCTGACGACTCATTTGTTTCCTCTTTCGTTTTTCAGGAGCCAACGCCGCTCTTCAGGAGCAGCTAGGCGAGGCCAATACTGCCCGTCGTGCCAAGGAGGAGGAGTGTGGCAAGCTCGCCACGGAGCGCGACCTGCTGGCGGCGCAGCTGGCCGAGCAGAAGGAGCTGCTCAAGAAGGCGCATGACGAGGCCGAGAAGAAGGAAGCCGCTCTCCTGGCCGTGTTCGAGAGGGAGCGCTCCTCCTGGACTGACAGGGAGGCGATGCTGACCTCCGGCTTCCACGAGATCGAGGATATTGTTGATGGTAAGTTTCTTTCATTTCTTCGGGCTTCCGACTATGTGTCAGGCTGACTTCTGATTTTTCGACTTGCTTCTTTTTTGTCTTGGCAGACTTCTTCCCTGGTCACTCGCAGGCGGTCCCTCTGGCCATTGAGGCTGCTCGTGAGGCACGAAGGGCAAACGGTGAGGAGATCGCCGCCAATGCCCCCCGAACCGTCGATGAACAGCTTCTGAGCATTGAAGCCCGTCTTCGTCCGGCCCACCGGCAGATGCGCCGGCTTTAGCGTGCTGGCGCCCAGGCGGTTGCCGCTTTGTGGCCGGACATGCCGGCTCTGCGCACCACCAGTCGGACCGCCGACTGGCTGGAAGTCGTTGCCGGCCGTCTTGAGGCCTGGAAGGGCTCCTCGGCCCGGGCCGGAGCGCCCCGGGCCTTAGAGTTCGTCAAGGCGTGGTATCCAGGGCTGGACCTGGACCGTCTGGCCGCATTCCGGTCAGAAGCCCAGGCTGAGCTGGAGGCCGTGGAGGGCACCCTTATCGAGCGTGCGGCGGCCATTGCCGAGTACACGGACACCGGCGTCTTCGTGCCCGAGCGGGCTGAAGGCGGCGAGGAAGTGCCGGCAGAATGGTTTGGGATGAACACGGAGTATGGCGAGGACTCGGCGGAGGTGATCGACTCCAGCACCAAGGAGGAGGACGAGGCGGAGGCCGAAGGCGAGGCGGAGGTGCCAGAAGACGGAGCAGGCGGCCAGCCTCAGCTCGACCGGGCCTCCAGCAACGAGCCGCGCCAAGAGAAGGCGACTGCCGCCGGAGGCGATCAAATCGAGACCGCCCAGCCGACTACCCCGGTGCCTGACACCGCCGTCTCCTCCGATCCTCCAATCCCAGATGCCGCCTCCTAGGCTGCTGTTTCCCCCTCTGCTTGTCTATCTTTAGTAATCTTTTGAGAACTTTTGTTAGATTTGAACAATTCCACCCGCGGGGTGTATCTTGAACTTCTATTCGAAGATTCGGCCAAGGGCCTATGTAAATATTAATCTGCTTTCCGTCTTTCCTTGCTTACTGCTCTTTAGGCTTTTCCTTTTGCCGCCTTCCTTAGTCGCTGCCTTGCCAGTCGGGCAGCCGCTCTGCGGACTGTCGCTGGGTCAAGTGCTTGGCTACTTCGGGAAGGCAAGTACTTGGCCGCTTAGAGTTTCTTTAGCAAGTCGGATAGAAAGCGACAGGCCGACTACCCAAGAGTCGGCCGTTCTGAATAGAGGCTAATAAAGACGGCGAGCCGGCTACCCATGAGTCGGTTTTCCGCTTCGGAAATGCTGGAGGCCGTCTTACTCTATGTTTGTGCTTTAGGTCCTTAGCCATTTTTCGTGTGGGCGCCTGTTCTTCCTCGCTCCTGCCCGCCCCACAGTCGCTCTGCGAACTGCGGCTCTACCGGGAGGCGGATTGGGCACCGCACACTAGTTTCTGACTGCGGGAAGCTCTCATAGCGCAAGGCGGCGAGTCCCCGGGCCGACTAGTCTGGCCCGGTGCCAAGCGGCTTGCAATGAAAGTAATGTACTCGGAGGCATAATTCTTATCATACAGATAACAAAAAAGGGCAGTCCCCGAGCTCGTCTCAGGGGGCCCAAAGTCTTAGTACTTTAACACAAAAGGGTAGTGCGATACATACTGCATCAACTGTAAAATCTTCGAAGAAGATTTGCATTCCACGGGCGCTCTGTCTCTTTGCCGGAGTCGTCCCTCTTGCGCGCTCGGGGCTTCTGAGCGTCGATCAGATAGTAGGCGTCATTCCCTAGCACCTTGCTGATGATAAAGGGGCCTTCCCAAGGTGCCGACAGCTTGTGCTGGCCGGCTGTTCGCTAGATCAGCCAGAGCACAAGGTCGCCTTCTTGGAAAGATCTCGGCCTGACCTTCCTGTTGTAGTATCGACGCAGACTCTGCTGGTAGATGCTGGACCGGCTGAGTGCCAACAGCCGGCCCTCTTCCAGCAGATCGACGCCGTCTTGACGTGCTTCTTCTGCTTCTTCCTCGGTGTACATGGTGACTCGCGGGGAGTCGAACTCTATGTCCGTTGGGATGACGGCTTTGGCGCCATAGACGAGGAACAAGGGTGTGAAGCTGGTTGACTTGTTTGGAGTCGTGCGCAGACTCCAGAGGACAGCTGGCAGCTCCTCAAGCCAGCAGCCGGCAGATCGCTCCAGTGGTACGACGAGTCGAGGCTTGATGCCGGATAAGATGAGGTTGTTTGCTCCTTCCACCTGGCCGTTTGACTGCGGATGGGCAACGGACGCTAGGTCCAGTCGGATGCCCTGTGTTGCGCAGAAACGAGCCAAGGCGCCTTTGGCGAAATTCGTTCCATTGTCGGTGATGATGCTGTGTGGGATGCCGTACCGAGTTGTGATGTCAGCGATGAAGGTCACTGCAGTCGGACCATTCAACTTCTTGATGGGTTTCACCTCCACCCACTTGGTGAACTTGTCTACTGCGACAAGTAGGTGAGTCAAGCCACCTCGTGCCGTCTTGAATGGTCCCACCATGTCCAGGCCCCAGACTGCAAAGGGCCAGGCGATGGGGATAGTCTTGAGTGCGGAAGCTGGCTGAAGTGGCTTGGAACGGAAAATCTGGCACCCCTTGCACTTTTGGACTAACTCTTTGGCCTCTTCCAGGGCGGTTGGCCAGAAGAAACCATGCCGGAAGGCTTTGGCGACGAGTGCCCTGGAGGCCGCGTGGTGACCGCACTCGCCTTCATGGATGTCTCTGAGGATTGCTTGACCTTGTTCTGCCTCGACGCAGCCTTGGAAGACGCCGGTAACGCTGCGCCTGACCAGCTCTCTGTTGACTATGGTGTAGGCTGCTGCTTGGCGTTGCACTTGCCGAGCCGAGATTTCATCCGTTGGCAGTTCTCTATTTACTAGGAACCTGAGGATGGGCTGGGCCCATGAAGGTGCTGCTATTTCTTCAACTACCACTAGTGCGACTTGGATGAGGGCGGCCGGGCTGGGAGGCGACAGGTTGGAGTCCGCAGCCACTTGCTGATTTGACAAAGTCCCGGGGCTGACTGGAGCAGTCCCCGGGCCGAGCTCTGGAGTCCTCGATCTTGCCACTGCAGTCCCCGGGCCGGGTTCTCAAGTCCCCGGGCCGGGTTCTGAAGTCCTCGGGCCGGCTTCGACTGTGTGTTTCTTGGAGTTAGATCCGTCTTCCTTAGGCGGAGCCGGCACAAAGATTGAATCTGATTCTGGTGATGGCTTGACAGAAGGCTTGAGGAGGCGCCGGAGGGCGACACCAAACGGTATTGCCTGGCGAGTGGAGCCGATTCGTGCCAAGGCATCTGCTTGGTTGTCGTTGTTCCTTGGCACGTGGAGGAACTCGCACCCCTCGAAGTATCTGCTGAGTTGCTGGACGAGGAAACGATACCTCGCCATATTTGCATCCTTGGCGTCCCAATCGCCAGATGATTGTTGGACCACCAAGTCAGAGTCGCCATAACACAGGTCCGGCGAATGCCGAGTTCTTTGGCAAGCCGGAGCCCGTGGATGAGCGCCTCGTACTCGGCCACGTTGTTGGAGGCAGCGAAGTGGATCTGCAGCGCATATCTGAGCTTGTCGCCCTTGGGGGAAGTGAGGACGACGCCAGCTCCCAAGCCGGTGCGCATCTTGGAGCTGTCAAAGTGCATCCGCCAATGGGTGGAGTCGGGCGCTGGCGTCAAATACTGGGTCTCGGCCTAGTCGACAAGGAAGTCAGCCAGTGCTTGTGACTTGATGGCGGTGCGGGGCTCATAGTGGACGGTGTAGGGGGCCAAGTCGATGGCCCATTTGGCCACTCGGCCAGAAGCATCTCGGCTTCCGATGATCTCGGCCAGTGGAGCTGTGTAGACCACAGTGATTGGATGCTCTTGGAAGTAAGGCTTCAATTTCTTGGCGGCAAAATGCATGCCGTAGCACATCTTCTGGTAATGGGGGTAGTTCTGCTTGGAGGCCGACAGCACCTCGCTCAAGTAATATACCGGTCTCTGGACAGGTAGCGCCTTGCCTTCCTCCTTGCGCTCGACTACAATGACAGTGCTAACTACTCGGCTGGTGGCGGCAACGTATAGGAGCATGGGCTCTTTGGGAGTCGGAGCCGCCAGCACAGGGGGAGTAGTCAACATCTTCTTTAGCTGGAGAAAAGCCTCGTCCGCCTTGGGAGTCCACTCAAAGAAGGTCGTCTTCTTCATGAGCTGATACAAGGGGAGAGCCTTCTCGCCCAGCCGACTGATGAATCGGCTGATGGATGCCAAACAGCCGGTGAACTTCTGCACATCTAACAGTCGTCTGGGTGCTTCCATCCTCTCGATGGCCTTGATCTTCACAGGATTGCACTCTATGCCGCGTTCGGAGACCAGGAAACCGAGGAGCTGGCCGGCTGGTACTCCAAAACCGCACTTCTCTGGGTTGAGCTTGATCTGGAATCGGCGCAGATTCTCAAATGTTTCCTTGATGTCCTCCAGCAAGGTTCCACGCTTCTCTGTCTTCACCACTACGTCATCCACATAGACATGGGCATTTCTGCCGAGTTGCTTCAGGAGGCATTTCTGCATGCAACGCTGGAAGGTGGTGCCGGCGTTTCTCAAGCCGAACGTCGTGGTCAGGTAGCAGAAGGCTCCAAACGGCGTGATGAAGGTGGTATTCAGTCTGTCGGCCGGGTTCAGCTTGATCTGGTGATATCCTGAATATGCGTCTAGGAAACTCAATAGCTCGCATCCGGCTGTGGAGTCTATCACCTGACCGATTCTCGGTAGAGCAAATGGGTCCTTGGGGCAGGCCTTGTTGAGGCTCGTGTAATCAATGCACATCCGCCACTGCTTGTTCTTCTTCAGCACCAGTACTGGGTTTGCCAGCCACTCTGGAAAAAATACTTCCATGATGAAGCTGGCTGCTAAGAGCCGGGCTATCTCTTCTCCAACAACTCTTCTTTTTTCTTCTGACAAGCAGCGCAAGGGCTGCCTGACGGGCTTCACATCAGACCGGACGTGTAATTTGTGCTCGGCGAATTCCGTCGGGACACCGGGCATGTCCTTGGGGGACCATGCGAAGATGTCGCGATTCTCACGTAGGAAATCGACGAGCTCGCCTTCCTATTTGCTGTCAAGGCCTGTGCCCATGACAGCGTACCTCTCCGGGTGCTCCGGATCCAACGGTATCTTCTTTGTTTCTCTGGCCGGCTTGAATGATCCTTCTGCTTCCGACTCCTTGGGGTCGGGCGACAACTCGGGCTGCTTGCCGGCCATCGCCACGACCCGATCAAGAAGCCGCTTCTCAGCCGCGATCACCAAGGACTCGGCCAGCCGACTACTTTCGGCCGCGCAAGCGGACGACTTCCTATAGTCGCCGGACACGGTTAGGATTCCCTTGGAGCTCGGCATCTTCATCTTGAGGTAGGCGTAGTGGGGGACCGCCATGAACTTGGCCAAGGCGGGTCGGCCAAGCAATGCATGGTATGGGCTCTCAAGGTCCACCACCTCAAACCAAATTGTCTCTCGGCGGAAATGATCCTTGTCTCCGAAGAGGACATCTATCAGGATCTTGCCGATTGGCGAGCAGGAAAGGCTAGGAACGATTCCGTGGAACACAGTCCAGCTGCTCTGAAGCTGTCTTCGCTTGATTCCTAATTTCTCCATTGTATCCTTGTACAGGATGTTGATACTGCTGCCTCCGTCTATCAGTACTCGCGAGAAGCGAGCGGCCTGCCTATCAGTGGCGAGTGTGGAGCCTAAGACCAAGGCATAGGAGCCCGGACTTGACATCACCTCTGGGTGATCAACTCTGCTCCAACTGATAGGCCTTTCGAACCATTGCATGAACTCTGGGGGACTTGACGCAACCGCATTCACTTGTTGCTACTGCTGGCACCTGCTGCGTCGGTCATTTGCTACACTGGTGAACACCACATAGGCTCCGTGCTCATCCGGGAACTCGTCTTGTATTGCGCCGACTGGCCTGACAGCCGGCTGCTGGGGCGGCTGTGGAGGAGGCGGCCCAGCAGGAGGGGGAGGGAGCAGGCCGTCCCCCTTGGCGATTCTGGTCAGCCAATGGCATTTCCTGGTGGTGTGGTTTGATGGCTTCGCGCCGCTGTGGAACTTGCAGGGACCGTCTGGAGTCTGCTCATAGGAGAAAGCCGGCAGCCAGTTGGACTTGCCGCCCTTCTGTCGCTTTGCCGGAGGCGGTCCCTCCAACTGCTGGTCTTCTACTGTTGCCACTTGCCGACTGTTGGAAGTCGGCTGCGGGGCTTTGCGCTTTTGGTCATTCTGTTGTTGCCGCCAACTGGTGTCTCCAGCTGGAGTTCTTGGAGCCTGAGGGGCAACTTTGCCAGTCGTGCTGACCCGAATCTCCGCCTTCATGGAGGAGTCGGCCGTGGCGTATTTGTCCGCTGTGATCAGCAGCTCATTGAGGGTCTCCGGCTCATCGCAGAGGAGTTTGTGCTTGAGGAGGGTGCCTTCTCTGCACCCGACAGTAAAATATTCGATGGCCTGCACCTCGTGCATGCCCTCGCAGGAGTTCCGGAGTTCACCCCAGCGCGTGAGGTAGTCGCAAGTAGACTCGTCAGGGCCTTGCACGCACAAGGAGAGTTGGCGTGGCTTGGGAGGTCGCTTGTACGTGCTGGTGAAGTTGCGGACGAAATCCTCGGTGAAGTCGACCCAGCTATTGATGCTGCGAGGCTTCAGACTGTTCAACCACGCCCGGGCTGAGCCCTGGAGCATGAGCGAGACGTATCTTACGGCAACACGCTTGTTGCCGTTCGCTATGTTGACGGCGGTGGAGTAGTCAATCAGCCAATCTTCCAACTTCATGGTGCCGGTATATTTGGGCGTGTCTCGGGGGAGCGTGAACCCTTTGGGGAAGGGCTCATCTCGGATGCGGGGTCCAAAGCAGGGGGACCCAACTCGTCTTCTTCTTCCAGCGCCAGGGATCGGTGGAGTCGGCCGATCCGGTGGCGGGTATCGTTCTCTTCGACTCCCTCTCGGCGGCCAAGGCGGTCGCCGAGAGTCGGATGTTCTACGGGCGGCGGGGAGACTCGCCTTTCCCTG